>NC_053436.1:61703237-61738602 GCF_007990345.1 Gossypium hirsutum | reverse complement strand
TACTTGCTGACAATGGCAGCCCGGACACAAAGTCCATTGTGACTCGATCCCATTTCCACTCGGGTATCATGATCGGCTGAAGTAATCCTGAAGGCACTTGATGTTCTGCTTTCACTTGTTGACATATTAAGCATCTCGAAACAAAGTCAGAGATGTCTCGTTTCATACCATGCCACCAAACTGACGTTTCAGATCGTTGTACATTTTAGTACTACCGGGTGGATAGACATTCGGCCACTATGAGCCTCATTCAAAATCATCGAAATAAGTTTCGAATTCCTTGGAACACACAAACGACTTCTAAACCTCAAACAATCATCATCATCCATTCGAAATCTGATTCCTTGTTCAGAACACACTCAGCCCGTTTTGCAACCAATTCATCATCAACTTTCTGGGCTTCACGAATTTGATGAATCAACAATGGTTTGGCTTTTAATTCAGCTACTAACACATTGTCGGGTAGAACAGACAAGTGCACATTCATCGCTCGTAAAGCAAACAGCGATTTCCGGCTTAAGGCGTCCGCAACCACATTAGCCTTTCCCGGGTGGTAATCAATGACAAGTTCGTAATCTTTCAACAATTCAAGCCAACGTCTTTGTCGCAGATTCAAGTCTCGCTGAGTCATCAAATATTTGAGACTTTTGTGATCCGAAAATACATGTCACTTCTCACCAAATAAATAATGTCGCCATATTTTTAAAGCAAATACGATGGCAGCTAGTTCGAGGTCGTGGGTCGGATAATTTCTCTCGTGTGGCTTCAATTGTCTCGACGCATAGGCCACAACTCGACCTTCTTGCATCAACACCCAACCCAACCCAAGTAGGGATGCGTCACTATAAATGACAAACTCTTTGCCTGATTCGGGTTGCACTAAAATTGCTGCTTCAGTCAAATGAGTTTTCTGTTGATCGAAACTTTTCTGACATTTCTCCGTCCATTCGAACTTAACATCCTTTTGAAGTAGCTTCGTCATTGGTGTGGCTATCATCGAGAAACCTTTGACAAATCGTCGGTAATAACCGGCGAGCCCTAGGAAGATCCGAACTTCGGTAACATTTCTCGGAGGCTTCCAGTTAAGTATGGCTGAAATTTTGCTCGGGTCAACTCGAATACCCGATGCGGATACCACATGACCCAAGAAGCTAAGCTCTCTTAACCAGAACTCACACTTACTGAACTTAGCATAGAACTGCTTATCCCGCAAAATTTGCAACACTGGCCTCAGATGCTCAGTATGTTCGGTCTCATCTCTTGAATAGACCAAGATGTCATCAATGAACACAACTACGAACTGATCCAAATGTGGTCTGAAGATACGATTCATCAAATCCATAAATACCGCAGGGGCATTAGTGAGCCCAAACGGCATCACTAAGAATTCGTAGTGACCATATCTCGTTCTGAAGGCAGTTTTGGGTATGTCCGAATCTCGAATTCGCAACTGATAATAGCCCGATCTCAAATCTATTTTCGAGAACACTGTGGCTCCCTTCAGTTGGTCGAACAAATCATCGATGCGCGGCAACGGATATTTGTTCTTTATCGTCACTTTATTCAGTTGACGATAGTCAATGCACAACCTCATGGTTCCGTCCTTCTTTTTCACAAACAATACTGGTGCACCCCAAGGTGAGAAACTTGGTCGAGCGAAACCTCTATCCGTCAATTCTTGCAACTGAGCTTTCAACTCTTTATCTCGGTTAGTGCCATACGATACGGAGCTATCGAAATTGGCGCAGTTCCAGGTACAAGCTCAATACCAAACTCTATCTCCCGAACAGGTGGCAAACCCGGCAATTCTTCAGGAAAAACATCCGGGTATTCACAAACCACCGGCACAGATTCGGGTTTCTTTTCTAACTCTTTGTCATCAAGTACATACGCAAGGTATGCTTCGCACCCTTTTCTCACATATTTCTGGGCCAACATTGCTGATATTACAGCTGGCAACCCCCTTAAGTCCGTAGACTCAACTCGGATTACCTCGTTATTTGCGCACCTCAAATCAATAGTCTTGCTTTGCAATTTACAACCGCATCATGCGCGGTCAGCCAATCCAAACCAAGAATAACATCAAATTCATCAAACGGCAAAAGCATCAAGTCCGCCGGAAAACAAGAACCTCGAATTACTAGGGGACATCTCTTACACACTTTGTCGACAAGCACGTAACGACCCAAGGGATTTGACACCCGAATTACGAACTCAGTAGACTCAACAGGTAGAGTCTACTGGATGCTAAGGTTTCACATACATATGAATGAGTAGAGCCAGGGTCAATCAATGCAATCACATTAGTATCAAAGAGAGTGAAGGTACCAGTGATGACGTCAGGGAGGATGCCTCCTCTCGTGCGCGGATGGCATATGCTCTAGCAGGAGTGCGGTTCTCGGCTCGAACAGCCGTATCAAAGGCCCCTCTCTGACTACCACCCCTACCTCCTAAAATTCTCGGTGGTCTACCTCTAGTTGTCACTCCACTAGGTCTTGCACCTTGAATCTTATTCTTCTCATCAAGCTCCGTGCAATCTCTAATGAAGTGGTCCTTCGAACCGCATCCGTAACAGGCCCTGTTAATAGACTTACCCCAACATTCACCTATGTGTCGTCTTCCACATTGGGGACATTCAGGTTTCTCTAGACGATTATTGCCCACACTAGCTACCGAAGTAGCTCGGGAGTCCGTCGATGGTCTTGCTCTGATGGAAATTCCCGCAGTCGTCCTCGACTTATTAGTGTCCTCCCTGAACTTCTTTACGGCTGAGAACGGGGCTTTACCCGTCGATCTTTTACGGTAGTCTCTAGCTTCAAATTCAGCCTTCTTCTTCTCCTTTCCAAGTTCTTCCGCCTTGCAGGCTCGTTCGACTAGTGTTACGAATTCTTTTATTTCCAAAATACCCATTAGCAGCTTTAAATCCTCATTCAATCCTTCTTCGAATCTTTTGCACATAGCAACCTCATCAGCTACACACTCCCGGGCATACCTACTGAGTCTTACGAATTCATGTTCGTATTCAGATACTGTCATACGGCCTTGCTTGAGTTCCAAGAATTCCTTACGCTTTTGATCAATGAATCGTTGACTAATATATTTCTTTCGAAATTCCGTCTGAAAGAAGTCCCAAGTTACTCGTTCGTTTGGGACTATGGAAATCAGGGTCCTCCACCAATAGTAGGCTGAGTCTCGCAACAAGGATATAGCACACTTTAGACATTCATCGGGTGTGCATGATAGTTCATCAAACACCCGAATAGTGTTATCAAGCCAGAACTCGGCCCTTTCAGCATCATCAGTAACTATGGCCCTGAACTCCTCAGCCCCGCGCTTCCTAATCAAGTCTACAGGTGGCTTACTCAGCCTCACAGGATCAGTAACTGATGGCATTACTGGCTCCGGGGGTGGATTATTCAAATTCGGGAATTGTTGGACAGCCGGATTGGTTCGGGCATACTGCGCGACCCATTCATTCATCATGGTAAAGAAGGCTTGTTTAGCCCCCTCACCTTGATTATTCGCAGATGACTGAGGTTCAACAGGCGGCGTCCCTTGTGCAGGAGCAGCCGCTACGCTCTCAACGTCATCCGCTAAGGTTCCTTCTACACCGGGGTCCATTTACTAATCAAAACAAAAACATTTTAACCGTCAGAAGTCATCACACATTTAAACATTAACATTAAGGCATGTATAGCTAGACTCATACGCGCTATGGTAGTCCTAGAACCGACTAAACCATAGCTCTGATACCAATCAAGTGTAACACCCCGAACCCGAGACCGTCGCCGGAGTCGAACACGAGGTGTTAACAGACTTTAAACCACTTATTAAAATTTTTCTAGACAAGCTGTCAATCTGCGTACTAGTCGCTTTAAAATCATATCTTGAGCTCTGGAATTCGAAATCCAGTTCCGTGAATTTTCCCTGAAACTATACTCATATTCCCATCTACATACTTTTTTCTAGAATTTTTGGTCGGGCCAATTAGTACAGTTTATTAGTCAAAGTCTCCCATGTTACTGGGGTCGACTACGCTGACCTTTGCGCATTACATCCTGGATATCTCCCTGTACAGAGCTTCAATACTGATGCCGTTTGTTTCTATAGAAACTAGACTCAGAGAGGAATCTATACATATATGGTATGACTCCTAATTATTTCTGGTTAATTTATAATGAATTTCCAAAGTCGGAGCAGGGAATCCAGAAACCGTTCTGGCCCTGTCCCACGAGAACCTGATTATCTCTTAACATACTGTCCATATGATCTTTTCGTTACTTCTATATGAAAAGAGACTCATCGAACTTTGATTACATAATTTATTCATCAATTAATTCCACTCCTACTATTTTTAGTGATTTTTTAATCTCATGTCACTGCTGCTGCCAGCATCTGTTACGAAAGCAACTATGCCCACTTCGTGTTTACTCCTTGATCTAACTAATAATTCATCATGCATATCACAAATTATGATCATGACTAACCATGCCAAAGGCTAATCATTGTCAAACTTCCCCCTACTACACTGTTGCCGTATCATAAATTTTAACACCAAAATAATCAACCATGACGTATGGCATAAAAAGGTCGAATTATCAAGATTTGTGACCTAACGTATGAATCCAAACCCAACCGAACATTTATGCCATTTTCGCATGGCTAAAAGATTACATACCAAAGTTCAAACACAACATAATAGCCTATACATGCCGAAATGTTCTCCTAAGCCAACTAAGAAGAAAGTACCAAAACTTGCTATCCGGTGTGATGACTTCGATGACGGCCCGACCACGCAAAAAGAGACGAGTCCAAGAAACCTAGTATGGGTGACAAGGAAACACCGAGTGAGTTTATAACTCAGTAAGTCATAAGCAATACACTACCATCCATTAATAAAATTATCACAAGAGGAAACAAAATGGAACGAGGCTAGTTACTCCATCCATACCGAACCATACCATAGTTCCTCCGACCTATCGGTTCAATCATCATACCAAATCATGCATTCACATTCCATATACTCATCAATAGGATATTCGAGGCATTTTCATAAATCATTTTATTTTCGTTACAATCATACAACTAAACGGCCTTTCACCCATTCCACGATAAATCTTATGTACGTGACTTCAAGTATATTCGTCACATGGGTTCAAACTTACCAAGCTCAACTCCAAATATAGACATAGCACCTATTAGCCATGAGCTCAAGATACTTACCCGATCCGCTGTCCGTGATCGACTCAATAGCGTCGCACACTTAGTGTCCGTAATGATTCAAGAACATATTAAGTCCGCACACTCAGTGCTATATAATCAGCTCGCACACCTAGTGCTACATAATCAAACTCGCACACTTAGTGCTACATAGTCAAACTCGCACACTTAGTGCTACATAATCAAACTCGCACACTTAGTGCTACATAGTCAATTCGCTCACTTAGTGCTGCACAATTTAAACCCGCACACGTAGCGCCAATCTCATGGTCATAATTGTTTATACCCGCACATTTAGTGCCGAGATCAACAACTCAAAACATCTCACCTCTTTTCTTTTCATTCAACACTTTCATCATCACATACGTACATGCATATATATATTTATTCATTCCATTCAGCATCATTACATAAACGTTATAACCATTTGAATTAATACCAACTATTTTCTTAATGACTTACTTTATGTTGGGTAAAATAATTCCGAGTCGACTACTCGATGACCTTCGATTTCCCCTTGTTGGACGCCTCTCCTTTAGGTTCTTGAGCTTAAATAATACAAATAAGAGTATTCAATATTTAACCCAATAACATGAATTTATTTATCACATTCGGCAATCACATATCATTAAATTTTCAAACCAAAATGTCATTATATGACCACATATACACATATCCATATACTTAGCTCAATAATTATAATGTAATATCATGTACCCACTTTAAGTATATTGCCGAATATACTTAATCATACATACACCTAACCAAAACAATTTCCTAAAATCTTTATATCATTTATACACTAAGCCGAATACTCTCACCAAGTTCACCTATATTCTTCAACAATTCCTTCATTGATCAAACACATATTCGGCTAAAGAAATGGCAATTTTAGCAACCTTCGATTTAGTACTTAACTTTTACCACATATCAAATAACTCATTTCCTTACTCATGTGACCACGTATATTCGGTCATGCATACACACATAAAATCAATTTGGAGACTCTATCAATCCAACATACATTCGGCACCTTCATCCACCATTCTACCAAGCATGTAATATTCAAACACAACCAAACTCACATTCGGCCCTAGCTCATAACAAGGTAGCCGATTCTTTTTATAGTTCAAACACTCTATCATCATTCACCTAACTTTAACATGAAACAACAAAACTCACCATTTCTCATCCAAATAACATGAACAACAACCATTTCTTGAACACTTTCTCATGACCGATTGCTCATGTTACCAACAAGATTCAAGATTTGAACATGGGCTATTTAGAACTCAAGTCAATTACTAAAACATGCATGCATCTCAAGGACAACATCAAACATACCTTAGTCTAGCAAACCACCATAGCCGATTTTCTCAAGCTTTTCCCCTTCCTTTCTTTCCTCTATTCGGCCAAGGATGTTCAAGAATGAACACTTTTTTTTTGTTTGTTTTCTTTCTTCAATTCACGGCAACAAGGGGGTATGGATGAGACCATATTATTTTTTTTTCATCACCCTTCCTTTCATTATTTAATCACCATGCTCATTATTTTATTTTTCTTAACATACATCACTAGCATAACATGTTCGAGACATGTTTCCACCCATAGCATGGCCGGCCACTATGCTTTAGTTTGGCTAATTTGACATGCAAGGACAACACTTTCCCACTTTAATACTATTTGGTCCTTACTTATTTACCTATCATAATTTTCCAAGTCTTTCAACTAGATCCTTTCAAGCAAAATTCACATTCCTAATATAAAATTAAAACATCAAATTTTTGCACAAGTACTATCACACATATAAGATATGCAAATAAAATTTTAACTAAATTTTATGACTCGGTTTTGTGGTCCCGAAACCACATTCTGACTAGGGTCGAATTAGGGCTGTCACACATATAAACCCATCCCAATGCATTATGAATACATAATGTGCATATCATACATATCATGCGCATATCATACATATTATGTATATCAGAATCCCATGTATCAAATTCATAATTAAACCCTAGGGGTATAATGGTCATTTTACCTAGGGGCAAAACAGTCATTTCCACATTATAAGGGTAACATCATCATTTTACCAAATATTAGGGTTTTCCATGTTCATTATCAATTACTAGCAATTCATGTGCTTAAACAGCGATTCTGGCCCATTCTTAGCGAAACCGAGTTATTGGGCCAAAAACCCCTAATGGGCCCTACGTAGCCGATTTAGTCATCTAGGCCCATTTAGCCCATTCCCTTAATGGACTTAGCCGTATTGACGTACGATCTGACAAAATTCCATTTTCTACCAAATCTACCCAAACGGGCCCGGTAGCCTATTGGGCCCGATTTCAGCCCCTCGAGGACCAACTTACCGTGATGCCAAAAACATGCTCTTACCTTTTCCAACGTTCCCGATCATCAACTTAGCGAATCTAACTAACCAATGAGCGTTCGCTTGCTCACAAGTCCTCGAAATGCCAGAATTTTGGCATTTCGGCTTTTCGGCATTTATCTATTTAAGCTACGAAAGAGGGTTTGTTACACACCTGATTTACGATATTCCTTGACGAGATCTCCTACGTGATTTCTCCTATAATCAACCGCTTATAGATTAGAACATGATAGTAGTTAGACCAAATCGAAGACTACCTATTATCATTACTTTACACATTCGGCCACAATCCATAATGGCCTTGGAACCCATACCTTTGCCGAAATTGATGACTAGATTTAGTCACTCCTAGGATCCAAGCTAATCCAAGTCAACCCTACGCCTTGCTACTACTCCACTATACAAACCACAAAAGATTAAAAGAAGAACCCCAATGAGGCCTATACCCACATTCGGCTAGCTCCCTAAACTATAGGGGTTTCGGCTTTTGCCAACAGTTACTATTAAAATTGCTTTAGAGTACGAACACTTACCACAGTATCTCTTCTTGAATTCGTGTAAAGCTTAGAAAATAAAGGGATTGGCCACGCTGGTCAACAAGATTTCGACACCACCTAGCTTCACAGGTTTTGGCGTTTGCGATTTTTCGGCAAAAGTGGATGTAACACCCCGTACCCGAGACCGTTGCCGAAGCGAACACGAGGTGCAAACAGACTTAATTCATTTATTTGCACAGTCCATTTTAAAATTTCCAGACAAGCTGGCTAACTGCGTCACTGTCACCTTAAAAGTCATATCTCAAGTTCCACAACTTGAAAACCAGTTTCGTAAATTTTTCCTGAAACTAGAGTCATATTTCCATTTTCAATTTTTTTTCTATAATTTTTGGTCAAGCCAATTACTACAGTTTATTAGTTAAAGTCTCCCCTGTTACAGGGTTCGACTACTCTGACCTTCATGCTTTACGACCTAGATATCTTCCTGTACAGGGCTTCAATACTTATGCCGTTTATTTCTAAAGAAACTAGACTCGAAAAGGAATCTGTAAATATAGGGCATGACTTCTAATTATCTCTAGTTAATTTATAGTGAATTTCCAAATTCAGAATAGGGGATCCAGAAGTCGCTCTGGCCCTGTTTCACGAAAACTTAAACATCCCTTCAAATACGGCTCATATGATTGTTTCGTTTATTCCATATGAAAATAGACTCATCAAGGTTCGATTTCATAATTTATTCGCTATTTAATACCATTCGTACTATTTTTAGTGATTTTTCAAATTCACATCACTGCTGCTGTCAGCATCTATTTTTAAGGTAGACTATACCTATTTCATGATTTTCCATGGATCAACTAGCCATTTGTCGTACATAGCACTAAAATGATCGTGATTAACCATTCCAATGGCTAATCGTTACCAAGCATTTCCATACCACTCAATGAACAATATACAAAATGATTATGATGCTATGCTCAAGATATATAAGCCATTTTCGCATGGCTATCCAGTTTTATACAATACCAAAAGGTACATGACCAACAACAAAAGGGCAGTCTTATACATGCCATTTTCAGAGTTCATCTAAAAGAGTACCAAAAGGGGCTTTGATAGTGTGGATGACTTCGACTTTGACACTCCCGAGTCCGATAGCTGACGAACCAAAATCTATAAAACAGAGAATCAAAGGAACGGAATAAGCATTTAATGCTTAGTAAGTTTTGAGTAATGAAATCATGCACAACTGAAGTATAGCATTCATATGACTAAACAAATAATTTCATATACACATATTCTCAAAATCGTACCTACTTCACATTTCCAACCCTTATATTCATACATAAGGAATCAACTTGACTCAAGGCCTGGAAGCTTGTTAATCGATTGAGCGAATACTATTTAAAAGGAATCAATTATTCCAATGCATATACGAAACATACCTCATCGTTGGGATTTTATGAGCGTATTAATTGAAATTATTACAGCAAGATCGCTCATTCCCAAACCCAAGTATCTTCGGGATTTAGTCGGATATAACCACTCACACAAGGCCTTCGGGTCTTAGCCCGGATACGGTCACTAGCATAAATGCCTTCGAGACTTAGCCCGGATATAGTCGCTAGCACAAATGCCTTCGGGTCTTAGCCCGGATATAGCAACTCGCACAAATGCCTTCGGATCTTAGTCCGGATATAGTCACTAGCATAAAAGCCTTCGGGACTTAGCCCGGATATCATTCGAATAACCATGCACATATATCAATAAATCATGACACATCCATATTTCATTTTCATTACCAAAGCTCAAACACAAGACACTTATCACACTTACTAATTTCGGCTCAATAGCCACATACAAAGAGCATGATTTTGATTGGCTTTATAACATGATCTCTATACACATTCGGCTACCCGTCATAGGTATAAACTAATCACCTCAATATATAATTCAAGTAGAATCATTATATCACCGTTTATTTGTCATACTTATAGGTCATGACCTAATCGAATCATAATCTAAGTTCTATTACTCGAAAACTTACCTCGGATGTTGTCGAACGATTTCAACGTCTACTCGATCACCTTTTCCTTTCCTTTATCGGATTTAGTTCCCCTTTGCTCTTGAGCTTAATTTAACAAATAAATTGATTTAATCATTTTGAACATCAAAGAGAAATTCAAGGTACTTAGCCCATGTATATTAGGCATTGGAGTCATATATGTATGAAATCATGAATCAAATTCAACATATTAGCCAATACTCTCCTTTAGCCGATTTTCTAAGTCAAGATAAAGCCATCAATATGCTTACCTATAGCCGAATGTACAATATCAATCTATGTATTCATTCATGTGGCTGAATATGCATGTCTATGTTGAGGCCGATTGTATACTTAATACATTCTACAAGTATGGTCACTTGTATTGACTAAACACCATTTTGTTTCAAGTTCAAAACTCGGCTAATAAACATATATACACTAGTAATCAAATACTAACATTTGCACTTCACCTTAATAGCTAGCTTAGTAAACCTTAATTTAACATATAATTGTTCATAACATAATTAAAGCATCCTCTCCATTCCATCAATTCAACACATGCATTACTCAATAATATTCAAAATCATATTCGGCCTTAGTACACAACTTGCTAGCCGATTTTTCTCCATCTAGCAACTAGTGCACATATGTGCTCATTTGATAGACTCTACTTCATCTAACTACTAACCCCCTTTTTCTTTCATCCAAATAACATGAACAACAACCCTATTTCTCTTCTACTTCCTACCATGGTCGAATGCTCAAGACACCATACCATGATTTTCATAATTTTGACATGGGTTACTAAAATAACTTGATACCTCATCAACACAACATCAACACCAACCAAGAATGACAACATCC
The DNA here is from genome assembly GCF_007990345.1 of Gossypium hirsutum. NCBI lineage: Eukaryota > Viridiplantae > Streptophyta > Magnoliopsida > Malvales > Malvaceae > Gossypium > Gossypium hirsutum. Next base: position 61,727,585 of record NC_053436.1, on the reverse strand, counting down.
ATGGCCGAGTATCATCTCCATCAAGTAGCAAAAAGAATTTAAACCATGGGCTAGGTAGAATTCAAACTAACATCTAAAAATATGCATGAATTTCATGGAATAACATCAAACATACCTTCTTCAAGACTAGAAGGAGTGGCCGAATATTTTACTTCCCCTTCCCCCTTCTTCTTAGCATTTTCGGCCAAGGATGTTAAAAGATGAACACATTTTTTTTCTTTGTTTTCTTCCTTCAATTCACGGCAATGGAGGAGCAACCACACAATTTTTTTTTTGTTTCTCCTCCTACTAACCACTATTATTTTATTACCCATGTTCTTTATTTTATTATTCCTAACATAAAACACTAACATAAAATGTTTATAATACATTTTAACCCATAGCATGGCCGGCCACCATCCTAAGTTTTGGGTAATTTGACATGCAAGGACAACATTTTCTAACATGCATCAATAGGCCACTTTAACATTTGCCTAGCACATTTCTAAATTTTCTCACACAAGTCTTATTTAGCAAAATTCACTTACAATTAACAAAATTCAAACATGAAATTTTCACACATGCCTATATACATATAATAAGCATCAAATATAACGGTTAATTATTTTTATGACTCGGTTTTGTGGTCCTGAAACCACTTTTTGACTAGGGTCAATTTAGGGCTGTCACAACTCTCCCCCACTTAAAAAATTTTCGTCCCCGAAAATCTTACCGGTAAATAGATTTGGGTATCATTCTTTCATAGAGTTCTCGGTTTCCCAAGTAGCTTCTTCGATTCCGTGTTTGAGACAAAACACCTTTACTAATGGAACTTTTTTGTTTCGCAACTCTTTCACTTCACGAGCTAGGATACGAATCGATTCTTCTTCATAACTCAAGTCAGATTGAATTTCGACCTCTGAGGGACTAATTATGTGCGAAGGATCAGATCTGTAATGTCGAAGCATCGAAACATGAAAAACGTTGTGAATCCTTTCAAGTTCAGGGGGTAAAAGCAATCTATATGCAACTGGATCAACTCGTTCGGAGATTTCATACGGCCCAATGAATCTTGGACTCGGTTTGCCCTTACGGCCAAATCTGAGTATCTTTTTCCAAGGTGAAACCTTAAGAAACACTTTGTCTCCCACCTGATACTCAATATCTCTTCGTTTTAAATCCGCGTACGACTTCTGACGATCGGATGCTGCCTTCAGAATTTAACGAATTATTTTTACTTTTCGCTCAGCATCTTTAATCAAATAAACTCCGAAAATTTTACTTTCACCGAGCTCGGTCCAAAACAATGGTGTACGGCATTTACGACCGTACAAAGCCTCGTAAGGTGCCATCTTAATACTTGATTGAAAACTATTGTTGTAAGCGAATTCAATACCGTTCCCATGAACCACTAAACTCAAGGATGCAACATCTCAACATATCCTCGAGTATCTGAATTATCCGCTCAGATTGACCATCTGTTTGGGGATGAAAAGCGGTGCTAAAATGCAACTTGGTACCCAAAGCTTCTTGCAATTTCTTCCAAAATCGCGAGGTGAATCTCGGATCTCTATCCGGCACAATAGAAATGGGTACCCCGTGTAATCTCACAATCTGAGAAACATACAATTCAACTATTTTATCAAATGAATAATCTGTACGTACGGGAATAAAATGAGCTGACTTAGTCAGTCTATCAACAACAACCCAAATCGCATCTTTCCTACTCGCCGACAATGGTAACCCAGATACAAAATCCATCGTGATTCATTCCCATTTCCATTCAAGTATCATGATCGGCTTAAGTAAACCTGTAGGCACTTGATGTTCCGCCTTCACTTGTTGGCATATTAAACACTTCGAAACAAAATCGGAAATGTCTCGGTTCATACCATGCCACCAAAACTGACGTCTCAGATCGTTGTACATTTTCGTACTCCCCGGGTGAATTGACATTCGGCTACAATGAGCTTCGTTCAGAATCATCGAAATGAGTTCTGAATTTCTTGGAACACACAAATGACTTCTGAACCTCAAACAATCGTCATCATCAATTTGAAACTCTGATTCCATATTCGAAACACATTCAGCCCGTCTTGCGACCAATTCATCATCGACTTTCTGAGCTTCACGAATTTGATGAATCAACAATGGTTTGGCCTTTAATTCTGCTACTAACACATTGTCGGATAGAACAGACAAGTGTACATTCATTGCTCGTGAAGCAAATAGTGATTTACGACTTAAAGCATCCGCAACCACATTAGCCTTTCCCGGGTGATAGTCAATGACAAGCTCATAATCTTTTAACAACTCGAGCCAACGTCTTTGTCGCAGATTCAAGTCTCTTTGAGTCATCAAATATTTGAGACTTTTGTGATCCGAATATACATGGCACTTCTCACCAAATAAGTAATGTCGCTATATTTTCAAAGCAAACACGATGGCAGCTAGTTCGAGATCATGGGTCGGATAATTTTTCTCATGTGGCTTCAATTGTCTCGATGCATAAGCTACAACTCGACCCTCTTGCATCAATACGCAACCCAACCCAAGTAGGGATGCATCACTATAAATGACAAACTCTTTGCCTGATTCGGGTTGCACTAGTACTGGAGCTTCAGTCAAATAAGTTTTCAGTTGATCGAAACTTTTCTGACACTTTTCTGTCCATTCAAACTTAACATCTTTCTGAAGTAGTTTCGTTATTGGTGTGGCTATCATCGAGAAACCCTTTACAAAGCGTCTATAGTAACCGGCAAGTCCCAAAAAGCTCCGAACTTTAGTAATATTTCTCGAAGGCTTCCAGCTAAGTATGGCTGAAATTTTGCTCGGATCAACTCGAATACCTGATGCAGATACCACATGTCCCAAGAAGCTAACCTCTCTTAACCAGAACTCGCACTTACTGAACTTAGCATACAACTGCTTATCTCGTAAAATTTGCAACACTAATCCCAGGTGTTCAGCATGATCGGTTTCATTTCTCGAATAGACCAAAATATCATCGATAAACACAACTACAAATCGATCTAAATACGGTCTGAAGATCCGATTCATCAGATCATAAATACTGCGGGGGCATTAGTGATCCCAAACGGCATCACTAAGAATTCGTAGTGATTGTATCTCGTTCTGAAAGCAGTTTTGGGTATATCCGAATCTTGAATTCGCAACTGATAATAACCCGATCTCAAATCTATCTTTGAAAACACCGAGGCTCCCTTTAGTTGATCAAACAAATCGTCAATGCACGGTATCGGATATTTATTCTTTATTGTCACCTTATTCAGCTGACGATAGTCGATGCACAACCTCATGGTTCCGTCCTCCTTTTTCACAAACAATACTGGTGCACCCCAAGGTGAGAAACTTGGTCGAGCGAAACCTCTATCCATCAACTCTTGCAACTGAGCTTTCAATTCCTTTAATTCCTTTGGTGCCATACGATACGGAGCTATCGAAATCGGTGTAGTCCCAGGTACAAGCTCAATACCAAACTCTACCTCCCGAACAGGTGGTAAACCCGGTAATTCTTCGGGAAAAACATCCGGGTATTCACAAACCACCGGCACAGATTCAGGTTTCTTTTCTAACTCTTTGTCATCAAGTACATACGCAAGGTATGCTTCAGTCTTACATATTTCTGAGCCAACATCGATGATATTACAGTTGGCAACCCATTCAAGTCAGTAGACTCAACTCGGATTATCTCGTTATTTACACACCTCAAATCAATGGTTTTTCTTTTGCAATTTACAATTGCATCATGTACGGTCAACCAATCCATACCGAGGATAACATCAAATTCATGAAACAGTAAAAGCATCAGGTCAGCCGAAAAATAGGAGCCTCGGATTATTAAGGGGCATTTCTTACACACCTTGTCGACAAGCACATAACGACCCAAGGGATTTGACACCCGAATTACGAACTTAGTAGACTCAACAGGTAAAGTCTTACTAGATGCTAAGGTTTCACATATATAAGAATGAGTAGAACCAGGGTCAATCAAAGCAATCACATTAGTATCAAAGAGAGTAAAAGTACCAGTAATAACATCTGGCGAGGAAGCATCCTCGCGTGCGCGTATAGCATAAGCTCTAGCAGGAGCACGAGCCTCAGATCTGGTTGTAGCATCTCTAGATCCTCTCTGACCGCCACTAGCATTGCCCGTATTCCTAGATGGTCTACCCCGAGCAGTGGTAGCACTCGGTTTCCCACTCTGATTTACATTCTGTTCAGACAATCTCGGGCAATCTTTAATAAAGTGGTCAACTGATCCGCACTTGTAACAGGAGCGATCATGGAATCTACAACTCCCCGAATGCCATTTACCACAATACTGGCACTCCGTTCTGTCTCGACGATCATTTCCAACACTGGCGACCGAAGTGACTCGTGTACTCACAGGGGGTCGATCACGATCTCGTCTAGAAAAACCTGAAGTCTCTCTAGACCCGCCTAAGTCATCTCTAAATTTCTTCGATAACTGTTGAACGGGCTTTCCCGAAGATCTCTTATGAAACTCCTTTGTTCCCATATCAGCTTTTCTTTTCTCCTTACTGAGCTCCTCGACTTTGCAAGCTCGCTCGACAAGTACCACAAATTCTCGGATTTCTAAAATGCCAACATACAGCTTTATATCATCGTTCAGTCCATCCTCGAAACGTTTACACATCACAGCTTCTGAAGAAATGCATTCTCGAGCATACCGGCTAAGCCTTACAAACTTTCGTTCATAATCAGTAACCGACATGGAACCTTGTTTAAGTTCAAGAAATTCCTTCCGCTTTTGATCAATGAATCTCTGACTGATTTACTTTTTCCGAAACTCGGTTTGGAAAAACTCCCAAGTTACTTGCTCTCTGGGCACAACAGAAATCAACGTATTCCACCAATAGTAGGCCGAATCACATAGCAAGGAGATAGTACACTTTAGGCATTCATCGGGTGTGCAAGATAGTTCATCGAGTACCCAAATAGTGTTGTCCAACCAAAATTCAGCTTGCTCGGCACCATCACTGTCCGTAGCTTTAAATTCAATAGCCCCGTGTTTTCGGATTCTGTCAACTGGGGGCTTATTTGACCTTATTTGGTCAGTTACTGGAGGTATTGTAGGTGCGGGGGTTGTATTAGTCAGGAATGGAGGTTGTGGAACAACCATATTAGTTCAAATGTATTGGTTGAACCAACCATTCATCACGCTATAAAAAGCTTGTCTAACTTCATCATTTGGATTACTAGCAATAGGTTGAGAGTCCACCGGCGCTGTCCCTTGTGCGGGAGCAGGCGCTACACTCTCAAGATCATCAGCTACCGCTCCATTGGGATCGGGATCCATTACTATAAATAAACACATTCTCAATTGTCAAAAATCACCACACTATCAAATAATCACATAATGGCATGTATACCTAGACCCAAACGTATTACGGTAGTCCTAGAATCGACTAAACCGTAGCTCTGATACCAATAAATTTGTAACACCCCGTACCCGAGACCATTGCCGGAGTCGAACACGAGGTGCAAACAGACTTAATTCATTTATTTGCACAGTCCATTTTAAAATTTCCAGACAAGCTGGCTAACTGCGTCACTGTCACCTTAAAAGTCATATCTCAAGTTCCAAAACTCGAAAACCAGTTCCGTAAATTTTTCCTGAAACTATACTCATATTTCCATTTAAAATTTTTTTTGTAGAATTTTTGGTCGAGCCAATTAGTACAGTTTATTAGTTAAAGTCTCCCCTATTATAGGGTTCGACTACTCTGACATTCATGCATTACGACCTAGATATCTTCCTATACAGGGCTTCAATACTTATGCCATTTGTTTCTAAAGAAACTAGACTCGAAAAGGAATCTGTACATATAGGGCATGACTTCTAATTATCTCTGGTTAATTTATAGTGAATTTCCAAAGTCAGAATAGGGGATCCAGAAGTAGCTCTGGCCCTGTTTCACGAAAACTTATACATCCCTTAAAATACGGCTCATATGATTGTTTTTTTTTATTCCATATGAAAATAGACTCATCAAAGTTCGATTTCATAATTTATTCGCTATTTAATTCCATTCCTACTATTTTTAGTGATTTTTCAAATTCACATCACTGCTGCTGTCAGCATCTGTTTTTAAGGTAGACTATACCTATTTCATGATTTTCCATGGATCAACTAGCCATTTGTCGTACATAGCACTAAAATGATCGTGATTAACCATTCCAATGGCTAATCGTTACCAAGCATTTCCATACCACTCAATGAACAATATAAAAAATGATTATGATGCTATGCTCAAGATATATAAGCCATTTTCGCATGGCTATCCAAATTTATACAATACCAAAAGGTACATGACCAACAACAAAAGGGCAGTCCTATACATGCCATTTTCAGAGTTCATCTAAAAGAGTACCAAAAGGGGCTTTGATAGTGTGGATAACTTCGACTTTGACACTCCCGAGTCCGATAGCTGACGAACCAAAATCTATAAAACAGAGAATCAAAGGATCGGAATAAGCATTTAATGCTTAGTAAGTTTTGAGTAATGAAATCATCCACTACTGAAGTATAGCATTCATATGACTAAACGAATAATTTCATATACAAATATTCTCAAAATCGTACCTACTTCACATTTCCAACCCTTATATTCATACATAAGGAATCAACTTGACTAAAGGCCGGAAGCTTGTTAATCGATTGAGCGAATACTATTTAACAGGAATCAATTATTCCAATGCATATACGAAACATACCTCATCGTTGGGATTTTACGAGCGTATTAATTGAAATTATTACAGCAAGATCGCTCATTCCCAAACCTAAGTATCTTCGGGATTTAGCCGGATATAACCACTCGCACAAGGCCTTCGGGTCTTAGCCCGGATATGGTCACTAGCATAAATGCCTTCGGGACTTAGCCCGGATATAGTCGCTAGCACAAATGCCTTCGGATCTTAGTCCGGATATAGTCACTAGCATAGAAGCCTTCGGGACTTAGCCCGGATATCATTCGAATAACCATGCACATATATCAATAAATCATGACACATCCATATTTCATTTTCATTACCAAAGTTCAAACACAAGACACTTATCACACTTACTAATTTCGGCTCAATAGCCACATACAAAGAGAATGATTTTGATTGGCATTATAACATGATCTCTATACACATTCGGCTACCCGTCATAGGTATAAACTAATCACCTCAATATATAATTCAAGTAGAATCATTATATCATCGTTTATTTGTCATACTTATATGTCATGACCTAATCGAATCATAATCTAAGTTCCATTACTCGAAAACTTACCTCGAATGTTGTCGAACGATTTCAACGTCTATTCGGTCACCTTTTCCTTTCCTTTATCGGATTTAGTTCCCCTTTGCTCTTGACCTTAATTTAACAAATAAATTGATTTAATCATTTTGAACATCAAAGAGAAATTCAAGGTACTTAGTGTAACACCCCGTACCCGAGTCCGTCGCCGGAGTCGGACACGAGGGGTTTGCAGACTTAAATCACTTCTTTGCACAATCCATTTTAAATTTTCCAGGCAAGCTGACTAACTGCGTCACTGTCACCTTAAAAATCATATCTTGAGTTTCACAACTCGAAAATCAGTTTCGTGAATTTTCCCTGAAACTAGAATTTTTGGTCGGGCCAATTAGTACAGTTTATTAGTCAAAGTCTCCCATGTTATAGGGATCGACTACACTGACCTTTGCGCATTACTACTTGGATATCTCCCTGTACAGGGCTTCAATACTGATGCCGTTTGTTTCTATAGAAACTAGACTCAAAAAGGAATCTATGCATATATGGCATGACTTCTAATTATCTCTGGTTAATTTATAATGAATTTCCAAAGTTGGAACAGGGAATCCAGAAACCGTTCTAGGCCTGTTTCACGAAAACCTGAATATCTCTTAACATACTGTTCATATGATTGTTTCATTACTTTCCTATGAAAATAGATTCATCAAGGTTCATTTACATAATTTATTCACTATTTAATTCCATTCCTACTATTTTAGTGATTTTCCAAATCTACATCACTGCTGCTGTCAGCATCTGCCTTTAAGGTAGACTTTACCTATTTCATAGTTTCCATGATTCAACTAGCCCTTTTAGCATAAATAGCACAAATTATGATAGTGATTAACCATTCCCATGGCCAATCCTTGTTAAGCATATCCACACCTCTCAATAACCATATCCATACCAAATGATTATAACATTATGCTCAAACATATATAAGCCATTTTCGCATGGCTATCCAAAATTATACAAATCCAAAGGGTCCATGACCCACAACAAAAAGGGTAGTCCTATACATGCCATTTCAAAGTTCAACCAAAAGTGTACCAAAAGGGGCTTTGATAGTGTGGGTGAGTTCGACTTCAAAATTCCCGAGTCTGATAGCTGACAAACCAAAATCTATAAAACAGAGAATCAAAGAAACGGAGTAGGCATTTAGTGCTTAGTAAGTTTGAGCAAAGAATTTAAGCACAACTGAAGTATAGCATTCATATAACTAAACGGATAATTTCATACTCACAAATTCTCAATATCATAATTACTTCACATTACCAACCCTTATATTCACACACAAAAGATCAACTTAGCCAAGGCCGGAAACTCATAAATTTACTGAGCGAATATTATTCGAAGGGAATCAACTATTCCAATACACACACGAAACATACCTCATTGTTGGGATTTTACAAGCGTATTAACTGAAATTTTTACAGCAAGATCGCTCATTCCCGAATCACGTACCTTCAGAATTTAACCGGATATAGCTACTCGTTCAAATGCCTTCGGGACATAGCCCGGTTATAGTAACTCGCACAAATGCCTTCGGGACTTAACCCGGATTTAGTAACTCGCACCAATGCCTTCGGGCTTAGCCAGGAATTAGTAACTCGGACAAATGCCTTCGGATCTTAGTCCGGATATATTCACTTAGCACAAAGCCTTCGGGACTTAGCCCGGACATCATTCGAATAACCATGTACATTTATCAATAAATCATGACACATCCGTATTTCATTTTCATTACCAAAGCTCAAACACAAGACACTTATCACACTTGTAATTTCGGCTCAATAGCCACATACAAAGAGCATGATTTTGATTCGCTTAAAATATGATCTAATCAAATCATAATCTAAGTTCCATTACTCGAAAACTTACCTCGGATGTTGTCGAACGATTTCAATGGCTATTCGACCACTTTTTCCTTCCCTTTATCGGATTTAGTTCCCCTTTTCTCTTAAGCTTAATTTAACAAATAAATTGATTTAATCATTTGAGCATCGAAAAGAGGAACTCAAGGTACTTAGCCCATATATAATTCATTAGACATCAAAGTCACATATGTACGGAATCATGAATCAAACTCAACACATTAGTTAGTATTCTCCTTAGCCAAATTTTCTAAGTTAAGATAAATCCTTCAATATGCTTACCTATGGCCGAACAAACACATCAACCTATGTACTCGTTCATGTGGCCGAATATGCATGTTTATGTTGAGGCCAATTATATACTTACTACCACACACAAATGGCATACATTTTACTAACTAATGCATTACATATTATAACTCAATACGCATCCATCATTTACTCCATAACCGAAACACCATCATATGAAAATATATACCTTGAGATATTATATATGTCATGCCAATACATCATGTGCAAACATATATATATATGTGTGTAAGAGCCGAATCACAAGGTTGATTATAACCAAACATAAACATAAATCCAAAACACAAATCTTACCTACCATGCAATAAGCATAAATCATACTTATGGATGTACCATGGCCGAATACATCACAACACCTTACCATTTCAATTTTGATCATGGTTAAACAAAGAACTTAATGTCTCACTCAAAAATGCTAAAAAGAAAATCCAAGAGTTAATCAATCCACCATCACATGTATCATTAACAAGCTTCACATTTAGCATGCAATGACATTAACACAAAATCCACCTTGGCCGAATATCATCCCCATGACATAGCAAAGATTTGAATCATGGCTAATTAGAACTCAAGCTAGCAACTAAAAACATGCATGTATCTCATGGCACAACATCAACATACCTTAATCTAGATACAAGTATGGCCGAACCTCCTCCTAATCCTCTTCCAAACCAAACATGAAGCAAGAACTCCTTCCTTCTTCCTTAGAATTTTCGGCCAAGGATGAACCAAAGGATGAACACTTTTTTGTTTTGTTTTCTTTTCTTCCACTCACGGCAATGGGGGGGAGACAATCACACACATTCTTTCTCTTTTTTTTTCCATTTCTTTATTACCCATACTCCTTATTTTATTTTTCCTAACATACATCACTAACATAACATATTTGTGACATGTCTCCACTCATAGCATGGCCGGCCACTAAGCTTAAATTTGGGTAAATTGACATGCAAATCCATCATTTTCACAACATGCATTAATAGGCCATTTCACATTTGCCTAGCACATTTCTAAATTTTCTCACATAAGTCCTATTTGATAAACTTCACTTACAATTGACAAAATTCAAACATGAAATTTTCACACATGCATATATACATATAATAAGCATCAAATATGACAGCTAATTATTTTTATGACTCGGTTTTGTGGCCCCAAAACCACTTCCCGGCTAGGGTCACTTTAGGGCTGTCACAACTCTCCCCCACTTAAGAAAATTTTGTGCCCGAAAATCTTACCGGTAAATAGGTTGGGGTATCGTTCTTTCATAGAATTCTCGGTTTCCCAAGTAGCTTCTTCGATACCGTGTTTGAGCCATAACACTTTTACTAACGGAACCCTTTTGTTTCGCAACTCTTTCACGTCACGAGCTAGGATACGAATCGGTTCTTCTTCATAACTCAAGTCAGATTGAATTTCAACTTCTGATGGATTAATCACGTGTGACGGATCAGATCTATAACGTCGAAGCATTGAAACATGAAAGACGTCGTGAATCTTTTCAAGTTCATGGGGCAAAATCAATCTATACGCAACTGGACCAACTCGTTCGGAGATTTCGTACGGCCCAATGAATCTCGGGCTCAACTTGCCCTTACGGCCAAATCTGAGTATCTTTTTCCAAGGCGAAACTTTAAGAAAAACTTTATCTCCCACCTGATACTCAATGTCTTTTCGTTTCAAGTCCGCGTACGACTTCTGGCGATCTGTGGCTGCCTTTAGACTCTCACGAATTATTTTTACTTTTTATTCAGCATCTTTAATCAAATCAACTCCGAAAATTTTACTTTCACCGAGCTCGGTCCAAAACAATGGTGTACGGCATTTACGACCGTACAAAGCCTCGTAAGGTGCCATCTTAATACTTGATTGAAAACTGTTGTTGCAAGCGAATTCAATCAAAGGTAAATACCGTTCCCATGAACCACTAAACTCGAGGATGCAACATCTCAACATATCCTCAAGTATCTGAATTATCCGCTCGGATTGACCATCGGTTTGGGGGTGAAAAGCGGTGCTAAAGTGCAGCTTGGTACCCAAAGCTTCTTGCAATTTCTTCCAAAATCGCGAGGTGAATCTCGGATCTCTATCCGACACAATAGAAATCGGTACCCCGTGTAATCTCACAATCTGAGAAACATACAATTCAGCTAGTTTATCCAATGAAAAATCCGTACGTACGGGGATAAAATGAGCCGACTTAGTCAGTCTATCAACAAAAACCCAAATCGCATCTTTCTTACTTGTCGACGGTGGAAACCCAGACACAAAATCCATCGTGACTCGATCCCATTTCCATTCAGGTATCATGATCGGCTGAAGTAAACCCGTAGGCACTTGATGTTCCGCCTTTACTTGCTGACATATTAAACACTTCGAAACAAAATTGAAAATGTCTCGTTTCATACTATGCCACCAAAACTGACGTCTCAGATCGTTGTACATTTTCGTACTCCCCGGGTGAATCGACATTCGGCTACAATGAGCTTCGTTCAGAATCATCGAAATAAGTTCTGAATTTTTTGGAACACACAAACGATTTCTGAACCTCAAGCAATCGTCATCATCAACTTGAAACTCTGATTCCACATTCGGAACACATTCAGCCCGTTTTGCAACCAATTCATCATCGACTTTCTGAGCCTCACGAATTTGAGGAATCAATAATGGTTTGGCTTTTAATTCAGCTACTAACACATTGTCGGGTAGAAGAGACAAGTGTACATTCGTCGCTCGTAAAGCGAACAGTGATTTACGACTTAAGGCATCCGCAACCACATTAGCTTTTCCCGGGTGATAGTCAATGACAAGCTCATAATCCTTTAACAACTCGAGCCAACGTCTTTGTCGCAGATTTAAGTCTCTTTGAGTCATCAAATATTTGAGACTTTTGTGATCCGAAAATACATGGCACTTTTCACCAAATAAGTAATGTCGCCATATTTTTAAAGCAAATACGATGGCAGCTAGTTCGAGATCATGGGTTGGATAATTTTTCTCATGTGGCTTTAATTGTCTCGACGCATAGGCCACAACTCGACCTTCTTGCATCAATACGCAACCTAACCCAAGTAGGGACGCATCACTATAAATGACAAACTCTTTGCCTGATTCGGGCTGCACTAGAATTGGAGCTTCGGTCAAATAAGTTTTCAGTTGATCAAAACTTTTCTGACATTTTTCCGTCCATTCGAACTTAACATCTTTTTGAAGTAGCTCCGTCATCGGTGTGGCTATCATCGAGAAACCTTTTACAAACCGTCGGTAGTAACCGGCAAGTCCCGAAAAGCTCCGAACCTCAGTAATATTTCTTAGAGGCTTCCAGTTAAGTATGGCTGAAATTTTGTTCGGGTCAACTCGAATACCCGATGCGGATACCACGTGGCCCAAGAAGCTAACCTCTCTTAACCAGAACTCACACTTACTGAACTTAGCATATAACTGCTTATCCCGTAAAATTTGCAACACTAATCTCAAGTGCTCAGCATGTTCGATCTCATCTCTTGAATAGACCAAGATGTCATCAATAAACACAACTACGAACTGGTCCAAATACTGTCTGAAGATCCAATTCATCAAATCCATAAATACCGCAGGGGCATTAGTGAGCCCAAACGGCATCACTAAGAACTCGTAGTGGCCGTATCTCGTTCTGAAAGCAGTTTTGGGTATATCCGAATCTCGAATTCGCAACTGATAATAACCCGATCTCAAATCTATCTTTGAAAACACTGAGGCTCCCTTTAATTGATCAAACAAATCATCAATACGCGGTAACGGATATTTATTCTTTATTGTCACTTTATTCAGCTGACAATAGTCGATGCACAACCTCATGGTTCCGTCCTTCTTCTTCACAAACAATACTGGTGCACCCCAAGGTGAGAAACTTGGTCTAGCGAAACCTCTATCAGTCAACTCTTGCAACTGAGCTTTCAACTCCTTCAACTCGATTGGTGCCATACGATACGGAGCTATCGAAATCGGCGTAGTCCCCGGTACAAGCTCAATACCCAACTCTACCTCCCGCACAGGTGGTAAACCCGGTAATTCTTCGGGAAAAACATCCGGGTATTCACAAACCACCGGCACAGATTCGGGTTTCTTTTCTAACTCTTTGTCATCAAGTACATACGCAAGGTATGCTTCGCACCCCTTTCTTACATATTTCTGAGTCGACATTGATGATATTACAGCTGGCAACCCCTTTAAGTTCGTAGACTCAACTGGGATTATCTCGTTACTTGCGCACCTCAAATCAATAGTCTTGCTTTTGCAATTCACAACCGCATCATGCACGGTCAACCAATCCAAACCAAGAATAATATCAAATTCATCAAACGGCAAAAGCATCAAGTCCGCCGGAAAACAGAAACCTCGAATTACTAGGGGGCATTTCTTACACACTTTGTCGACAAGCACGTAACGACCCAAGGGATTTGATACCCGAATTACGAACTCAGTAGACTCAATAGGTAAAGTGTAATTTCCCGAATTAGGGCCTAATCGGAATAGTGGTTTCGTGACCACAAATCTGAGATAAAAATAATTATTTTCTAATTATTTTGAGGTTTATGATATGATTGCATGATTGTGTGAAAATTGTGTGATGAAATTCTATGCCTAAAGTGCTTAAATTGAAAGTAGGGACTAAATCGAATAAGTTGCAAAACTTGCATTCTAGAAGTTTTTAGTATGAAATTGTTTTGGAATATTAATGAGGAGGTCTTAAATAGCAATTTGACCAATTTTAAGTTCATGGACAAAATTAGGACATGGAAGGAATTTTTGGACAGTTTAGTAGTAAGGGTATTTTGGTCATTTAGTTATTAAAATGAATTAAAAACAAAATTAAAAGCCAATTTTTGTCCATCTTCTTCATTAGGCCGAAATTTCAAGGGTTCTCCATATCTAGGGTTTGTTTCAAGCTTCCAAGCTCCATAGTAAGTGATTCTAAGCCCCGTTTTTAATGATTTTTACGTTTTTGAGATCCCGGTAGCTCGATTAAGCTTATGCTAACAATAATTCAACTTAGGGTTCATATTTGGAAAAATACCCATAGGTGAAATTTGTGTATTTTGATGTTTTATGATAGAATATGGGGTTTTAAATTATGTTAGACAACTTGTGCTACTCGGTTTTGAGTGAAAATGAGTAAAATGGCTTAATCGGTAAAAATACCTAATAGTCATAAGTACATGTTAGAGTGAGAATTTGATGTTGCCATAGAAGAGAAAAGTGATCAGCATGTTGTAAAACATAAGAATAAGGAATAAAGTTTAATCCCGAGCCTAGGGGCAAAAATGTAAATATGCAAAAGTTTAGGGGTAAAATTGTAATTTTGCCAAAATTTGAGTTAAGGATTAATTTGATAATGTGAGTATTAAATAAGCTAAATGTGTTATTTTAGATCAAGAAAGACGTGGAATCGACCTCAATCGAGGAAAAGAAAAGATTGTGGACTAAATTGCAAAATCTTTGTATTTTGGTACCAAGGTAAGTTCATGTGTAAATAATGTAGCATAATGGTTATTTTTAAGTTATTGATGTTAATTATATGTTATGCTAAATTTTATTATGAAATGTATGCTTTGTGGTTAATTTCAAATAATATGTAAATTATGTGAACTACTTGTTAAATATAATTGTTACCGAGTATTGATTTCGGCATTCTACGGAAGACGGCAAGGATAAGTGTTCGAGGAAAAAGCCCGTTTGAACCTTAGGAATAGATTAGGATACAAGTGACATGTCACTAGGATGGTTGAGCATCCGAACTCGTTGAGTTGAGTCCGAGTTCACTTATGGATGCGAATGTTCGAACTCGTTGAGTTGAGTCCGAGTTCGTGAGATGTAACTAGGCATCCGAACTCGTTGAGTTGAGTCCGAGTTCACTTATGGATGCGAACGCCCGAGCTCGTTGAGTTGAGTCCGAGTTCGCTTATGGGCGGGTTACATGATTGCTTGATTGAATATGTGGGACTTATATGCAAATTATCCATGTATCCGAATTATATTCCGATGTGTTCAACGGGTAAAGTTCTACTCAATGGAGGAATATTCGAGATGTAAAGAGAAGTATTGGTGAGTGATGTGAAATGGATATTTTGGACAGGTATGTATTTAACCCTCGGGTTGAGTATTGATACAACCACTATAAGGTAATAAGCTGATGAAAAATGATCAGAAATGTGATATGTGTTTTAGTGATGTATGCTAATGTTGATTGGTATAACTGTTTGTTATGTTACTTATTATTTGCATATGAACTTACTAAGCATTTATGCTTACTCCCTCCTTCTTACTCATTGTAGTTTTGGACAAGCCAGCTCAGGAGTGGGATAGGTCGAAGGCTCAGTCACACTATCCCGAAGACTTTTGGTAAATGGCTTGTAAATTTAAGTATGGCATGTATAGCAATATACCTATTTTGTGTAAATGATCTTATGGTATGGTTGTGGAATGGTTGAGGAAATGCTTGATAATGATAAATTATGAAAATGGTTAGTGTAGATTATGTTTGATGTTAAGGAAAACTATTAAGAAACTTAGTGCATAAAAACTCATAAAAAGGATGAAATTTGCCATAAACAGAATACTGCAGCAACATTGACGCGAGTTTGAAAATTTATTAAAAATCATAGGAATTGAATTTAGTGATTGAATTCATATCAAATTTAAGCTTATTATGTCTAGTTTCACATGAAACAAATGAAACAGGTAAAGGAATTATATGTTAGAAGATATTTGAATTTTAGTGAAACAAAGTCATAGCAGTTTTTGAATCCCCTGTTCCAACTTTAGAAATTCATTATAAATTATAAAGATATAATTAGGTGGTATATTTTATATCCTCAGAATCCTTATTGAGTCTAGTTTTAGTAGAAATAAATCTCATAGTCATATGAATTTTGTACAGATAGAAATGTGGTTTGTAGTAAACAGAGGTCAGACCAGTCGAGTCCTAAAACAGGGGTAACTTTAACTAATAAACTGTACTAATTGGCCCAACCAAAAATTCTAGAAAACATTTAGTAGATAGGTATATGAGTCTAGATTCAGGAAAAATTTACAGATCTTGATTTCGAGTTTTGTAACTCGAGATATGATTTTTCTTGTGACTGTGACGCAAGTAGCTTAAAAGCTGTGAATGTAGAAACAATAATCCAAAGTTCTAAAAATGTTAAACTAAGCTTAGTAACACCTCATACTCGACTCCGGCGATGGTCTCGGGCATGGCGGCGTTACATTTAGTGGTATCAGAGCAGGTTTAGTCGGTTCTCGGGCTACGTGTTGTATGTACGGATTTTGCTATACACGCCATATGTATGAATTGTGATAGTGTGACGACTTCTGACCGTTTTAAATGAATTTTTATATAGTAAATGGATCCCGATCCAGCTGTGGCAGATGAAGTAGAGAGTAATGAGCAGGCTCCGGCTGAAGGGGCAACACCGACTGAAAACCCACCTTCTACTGTTGGTCAGGGAGGAGGAGAAAGGGATCGGGAAGCCTTTCTCCAAATGATGAGTGCATGGTACACTGAGTTCGTTCATACGAACCCAAATGTACGACCTCCCCCACCTCCCCCAATTCCTCAACCTATGCCTCCAATGCCTCAAGGAGTGGATATGATAAAATTTCACAGAACCCCCGTTGATAGAATTCGTAAACAAGGGGCTGAAGAATTTAAAGCAAATATTGATGATGATGCCGAGAGAGCAGAGTTCTGGCTTGAAAATTCAATCCAGGTATTTGACGAATTATCTTGTACACCTGAAGAATGTTTGAAATGTGCTATATCTTTGTTGAGGGATTCAGCTTATAATTGGTGGAAGACTTTGATTTCGGTGGTACCGAAAGAGAAAATAACTTGGGAATTCTTTCAAGAAGAGTTTCGGAAGAAATATATTAGTGAAAGATTTATTGATCAGAAGCGTAAAGAATTTCTTGAGCTGAAGCAAGGTAATATGACGGTTACAGAATATGAAAGAGAGTTTGTTCGATTAAGTAAGTATGCCAGAGAGTATGTTCCTACAGAGGCCAAGATGTGCCGACGATTTGAAGACGGGCTCAACGAAGACATCAAGGTATTTGTTGGAATTCTTGAATTAAAAGAAATGGTAGTATTGGTTGATCGAGCTTGAAAGGCCGAAGAATTACTTAAAGAAAAGAAAAAGGTAGAGGCTGAGACTAGAAATTGGAAGAAAATACCGATGAGCGGTTCATTTTCACAGCAACCTGGAAAGTCAAGGAATATGAATCCTCATTCCCAAGTTTCAGCTGGGCAATCATATGGAAATTTTAAGAAGCGAAATGTGGGTCCTAAATCTCAGACTACTTCTGCGGCTAGTGTGGGAAATACGAGATTTGTTAAACTTGAGTGCCAGCGGTGTGGTAGAAATCATTTTGGTCCTTGTAGAGCAAATGAATGTTTTCAATGTGGTTCTCCGGATCATTTTATTAGAGACTGCCCAGAGAGAGCTGAAAAAGAAAAATTTCAGAATACAAAAGCTAGTGGTGCAGACTCGAGAGGAAGATATTCGAGAAAAGCTGGAAATGAAGCAAGCAGCAAGAATGTAGCCAGAGATTCAGCAGCTAAATCTGAAGTAAGGGCTCCAGCTAGAACTTATGCCATAAAGGCACGTGAAGATGCTTCCTCACCTGATGTGATTACCGGTACATTTTCTCTCTATAATGTTAATGTTATTGCTTTGATTGATCCCGATTCTACTCATTCATATGTATGCATGAAACTGGTGTCTAGTATGAATATACCTGTTGAGAACACAGAATTTATGATTAGAGTGTCGAACCCGTTAGGCAAATGCGTGATAGTTGATAAAGTAAGTAAGAAATGTCCTTTAATGATTCGGGATCATTACTTTTCGGCCGACTTGATGTTGTTGCCGTTTGATGAGTTTGATGTTATTTTGGGTATGAATTGGTTGACATTGCATGATGCTAAAATAAATTGCAAAGAAAAGATTATAGAATTAAAATGTGGAAATGGTGAAACTCTGCGGGTTGAATCAGATAAATCAGAGGCATTATCTAGTATGATTTCTTCGATGTCGGCTCAGAGATATTTGAGAAAGGGTTATGAAGCTTATTTGGCGTATGTAATTAATACAAAAGAAGTTGAAAAGAAAGTTGAATCAGTGCCGGTTGTGTGTGAATTTGCGGACGTATTCCCAGAAGAATTGCCGGGTTTGCCTCCAGTCAGGGAAGTAGAATTTGGTATTGATTTGATACCGGGAACAACTTCGATTTCGATTGCTCCGTATAGAATGGCACCAGCAGAGTTGAAGGAATTAAAGTCGCAGTTGCAAGAGTTGACTGATAAAGGTTTTGTGAGACCGAGTTTTTCACCTTGGGGTGCTCCTATGTTATTTGTGAAAAAGAAGGATGGTTCTATGAGATTATGTGTTGATTATCGGTAGTTAAACAAGGTGACAATCAAGAACAAGTATCCGTTGCCAAGAATTGATGATTTGTTTGATCAGCTAAAAGGAGCGACATGGTTTTCAAAGATTGACTTGAGATCTGGGTATTACCAACTGTGGGTAAAAGAGTCGGATGTGCCTAAAACTGCTTTTAGAACAAGGTATGGTCATTATGAATTTTTAGTTATGCCATTCGGATTGACAAATGCTCCTGTTGTGTTTACGGATTTAATGAATCGCATATTTCGGCCATACTTGGACAGATTTGTTGTGGTGTTTATAGATGATATTTTAATTTATTCAAAAGATGAGACAGAGCATGCTGAGCATTTGAGGATAGTTTTGCGAACTTTGAGAGATAAGCAGCTGTATGCTAAGTTTAGTAAAAGTGAATTTTGGCTCCGGGAAGTTGGATTTTTGGGTCATATTGTTTCAGGTGATGGTATACGGGTTGGTCCTAGTAAAATTTCAGCCATTGTTGATTGGAAACCACCGAAAGATGTAACTGAAGTTAGAAGTTTTTTTGGGGCTAGCTGGGTATTATCGGCGGTTTGTAAATGGATTTTCTATAATTGCTGCTCCTATAACTAGATTACTCCGAAAGGATGTTAAATTTGAATGGACGGAAGAATGTCAACAGAGTTTTAAAGAATTGAAAAAGTTATTAACAGAGGCACCAGTGTTAGTACAACCCGAATTAGGTAAAGAATTTGTGGTGTATAGTGATGCTTCTCTAAATGGTTTGGGGTGTGTGCTCATGCAGGAAGGAAAAGTGGTGGCATATGCTTCGAGGCAGTTAAAACCTCATGAGAGGAATTATCCTACTCACGATCTGGAATTGGCTGCGGTGGTGTTTGCTTTGAAAATTTGGCGACATTATTTGTATGGTGAAAAATGTCGGGTATATACCGACCACAAAAGTCTTAAGTGCTTGATGTCACAAAAAGACTTGAATTTGAGACAGCGAAGATGGTTGGAGTTATTGAAAGATTACGAGCTTGTTATCGATTATCATCCGGGAAAAGTGAATGTGGTTGCTGATACTTTGAGCAGAAAGTTGTTGTTTGCTTTGAGAGTTATGAACACTCAGTTGAAAGTGTCAGATGATGGTTCGATTCTAGCAGAGTTAAGAGCAAGACCGATGTTTTTACAAGAGATTTCTGAAACTCAGAAAAATGATCAAGATTTGCTAGCCAAAAGAAAACAGTGTGAAGCTGATACGGGATCAGATTTCAGAATTGGTGCTGATGGGTGTTTAATGTTTAAAGATCAGATTTGTGTACCGAAGAATGAGGAATTGATTCAAAAGATCCTACAGGAAACACATAGTGGTTATTTCTCGATTCATCCGGGTAGTATGAAAATGTATAATGACTTGAAGAAAATGTATTGGTGGAATGGAATGAAAAGAGATATATCAGAGTTTGTGTCCAAATGCTTAATTTGTCAACAGGTGAAAGCTGAACACCAAGTACCTTCGGGATTACTTCAGCCTATTATGGTTCCTGAATGGAAATGGGATCGGATTACTATGGATTTTGTTTCAAGATTGCCATTGACTCCAAGAAAGAAAGATGCCATCTGGGCAATAGTTGACAGATTAACTAAGTCGGCTCATTTTATCCCGGTACGTACGGATTATTCTCTTAACAAGTTGGTTGAACTGTATATTAGAGAAATTGTTAGATTACACGGAATACCATTATCGATTATTTCAGATAGAGATCCAAGGTTTACCTCGCGGTTTTGGCAAAAGTTGCAAGACGCGTTAGGTACGAAGTTAAATTTCAGTACTGCTTTTCATCCACAAACTGATGGACAATCAGAAAGAATAATTCAGATTCTTGAAGATATGCTTAGATGTTGTGTATTGGAATTTCAAGGAAGTTGGGAAAGATACTTACCGTTGGTGGAATTTGCTTACAATAATAGTTATCAGACGAGCTTGGAAATGGCACCTTATGAAGCATTGTATGGTCGTAAGTGTCGAACGCCTTTGTATTGGACTGAACTCAAGGAAAATCAGATTTATGGAGTTGATCTAATAAAAGAAACTGAAGAAAAAGTGAAGGTAATTCGAGATTGTTTGAAAGCTGCTTCAAATAGACAGAAATCTTATGCAGATTTAAAACGAAAGGACATTGAATTTCAAGTTGGTGATAAAGTATTTTTAAAGGTGTCTCCGTGGAAGAAAGTCCATAGATTTGGACGGAAGGGCAAATTAAGTCCGCATTTTATTGGTCCGTATGAAGTAATTGAAAAAGTTGGACCGGTAGCATATCGGCTAGCATTACCACCTGAACTAGAGAAGATTCATGATGTGTTCCACGTATCTATGTTACGTCGGTATCGTTCGGATCCTTCACATGTAGTTTCACCGACAGAATTGAACTACAACCAGATATGACCTACGAAGAAGAACCGATTAAGATTTTAGCTCGAGAGGTCAAACAACTAAGGAATAAAAATGTTGCACTTGTGAAGGTGTTGTGGCAAAGGCATGGAGTAGAAAAAGCTACATGGGAATCCGAAGAAACTATGAGAAATCAATACCCACATCTGTTTACAGGTAAGATTTTCAAGGACGAAAATCCTTAAAGGGGGGAAGTTGTAATATCCTGAATTAGGGCCTAATCGGAATAGTGGTTCTGTGACCACAAATCCGTGATAAAATAATTATTTTATAATTATTTTGAGGTTTATGATATGATTGCATGATTGTGTGAAAATTTCGTGATGAAATTCTATGCCTAAAGTGCTTAAATTGAAAGTAGGGACTAAATCGAATAAGTTGCAAAACATGCATTCTAGAAGTTTTTAGTATGAAATTGTTTTGGAATATTAATGAGGAGGTCTTAAATAGCAATTTGACCAATTTTAAGTTCATGGACAAAATTAGGACATGGAAGGAATTTTTGGAAAGTTTAGTAGTAAGGGTATTTTGGTCATTTAGTTATTAAAATGAATTAAAAACAAAATTAAAAGCCAATTTTTGTCCATCTTCTTCATTAGGCCGAAATTTCAAGGGTTCTCCATAGCTAGGGTTTGTTTCAAGCTTCCAAGCTCCATAGTAAGTGATTCTAAGCCCCGTTTTTAATGATTTTTACGTTTTTGAGATCCAAGTAGCTCGATTAAGCTTATGCTAACAATAATTCAATTTAGGGTTCATATTTGGAAAAATACCCATAGGTGAAATTTGTGTATTTTGATGTTTTATGATAGAATATGGGGTTTTAAATTATGTTAGACAACTTGTGCTACTCGGTTTTGAGTGAAAACGAGTAAAAGAGCTTAATCGGTAAAAATACCTAATAGTCATAAGTACATGTTAGAGTGAGAATTTGATGTTGCCATAGAAGAGAAAAGTGATCAGCATGTTGCAAAACATAAGAATAAGGAATAAAGTTTAATCCCGAGCCTAGGGGCAAAAATGTAAATATGCAAAAGTTTAGGGGTAAAATTGTAATTTTGCCAAAATTTGAGTTAAGGATTAATTTGATAATGTGAGTATTAAATAAGCTAAATGTGTTATTTTAGATCAAGAAAGACGTGGAATCGACCTCAATCGAGGAAAAGAAAAGATTGTGGACTAAATTGCAAAATCTTTGTATTTTGGTACCAAGGTAAGTTCATGTGTAAATAATGTAGCATAATAGTTATTTTTAAGTTATTGATGTTAATTATATGTTATGCTAAATTTTATTATGAAATGTATGCTTTGTGGTTAATTTCAAATAATATGTAAATTATGTGAACTACTTGTTAAATATAATTGTTACCGAGTATTGATTTCGGCATTCTACGGAAGACGGCAAGGATAAGTGTTCGAGGAAAAGCCCGTTTGAACCTTAGGAATAGATTAGGATACAAGTGACATGTCACTAGGATGGTTGAGCATCCGAACTCGTTGAGTTGAGTCCGAGTTCACTTATGGATGCGAATGTTCGAACTCGTTGAGTTGAGTCCGAGTTCGTGAGATGTAACTAGGCATCCGAACTCGTTGAGTTGAGTTCGAGTTCACTTATGGATGCGAACGCCCGAGCTCGTTGAGTTGAGTCCGAGTTCGCTTATGGGCGGGTTACATGATTGCTTGATTGAATATGTGGCACTTATATGTAAATTATCCATGTATCCGAATTATATTCTGATGTGTTCAACGGGTAAAGTTCTACTCAATGGAGGAATATTCGAGATGTAAAGAGAAGTATTGGTGAGTGATGTGAAATGGATATTTTGGACAGGTATGTATTTAACCCTCGGGTTGAGTATTGATACAACCACTATAAGGTAATAAGATGATGAAAAATGATCAGAAATGTGATATGTGTTTTAGTGATGTATGCTAATGTTGATTGGTATAACTGTTTGTTATGTTACTTATTATTTGCATATGAACTTACTAAGCATTTATGCTTACTCCCTCCTTCTTACTCATTGTAGTTTTAGACAAGCCAGCTCAGGAGTCGGGATAGGTCGAAGGCTCAGTCACACTATCCGGAAGACTTTTGGTAAATGACTTGTAAATTTAAGTATGGCATGTATAGCAATATACCTATTTTGTGTAAATGATCTTATGGTATGGTTGTGGAATGGTTGAGGAAATGCTTGATAATGATAAATTATGAAAATGGTTAGTGTAGATTATGTTTGATGTTAAGGAAAACTATTAAGATACTTAGTGCATAAAAACTCATAAAAAGGATGAAATTTGCCATAAACAAAATACTGCTGCAACATTGACGCGAGTTTGAAAATTTATTAAAAATCATAGGAATTGAATTTGGTGATGGAATACATATCAAATTTAAGCTTATTATGTCTATTTTTACATGAAACAAAGGAAATAGGTAAAGGAATTATATGTTAGAAGATATTTGAATTTTAGTGAAACAGAGTCATAGCAGTTTTTGAATCCCCTGTTCCAACTTTAGAAATTCATTATAAATTATAAAGATATAATTAGGTGGTATATTTTATATCCTCAGAATTCTTATTGAGTCTAGTTTTAGTAGAAACAAATTTCATAGTCATATGAATTTTTTACAGAGAGAAATGTGGTTTGTAGTAAACAGAGGTCAGACCAGTTGAGTCCTGAAACAGGGGTAACTTTAACTAATAAACTGTACTAATTGGCCCAACCAAAAATTCTAGAAAACATTTAGTAGATAGGTATATGAGTCTAGATTCAGGAAAAATTTACGGATCTTGATTTCGAGTTTGGTAACTCGAGATATGATTTTTCTTGTGACTGTGACGCAAGTAGCTTAAAAGCTGTGAATGTAGAAACAATAATCCAAAGTTCTAAAAATGTTAAACTAAGCTTAGTAACACCTCATACTCGACTCCGGCGATGGTCTCGGGCGTGGGGGCGTTACATAAAGTCTTATGGATGCTAAGGTTTTATATATAA